>NC_089839.1:296448622-296458622 GCF_035609145.1 Eleutherodactylus coqui
GCACTCACTATTCTGTTGGTGGAGTCACTCGTACATACATTACTTATCCTGCACTGATGCTGAGTTACATCCTGTATTATACTCCAGAGCTGCACTCACTATTCTGCTGGTGGATTCACTGTGTACATACATTAATTATCCTGTACTGATCCAGATGCTGTAAGTACATATGCGATGAGAACGGTACCTGACCGTTATGGCCTCCAATTGGCTGCAGTTGACATGCGGTGCCCATTCGAAAACAAAAACAAGTGGACAGCTGGATCGCTGCGGCTGAGAAGAGGTAAGTACCACTGGGATTGTTATTTTTTATACAACCCTTTTAAATTACGCAGAGATGAGTTGTGGCTGAATGAAGTTGTCATGGCGATGTGGGACAGATAGAAAAGTAAAGTAAAATTGAACTACACAAACAAGAGAGAACGGCACGCTTAAGTCACTAGATTCCACCGTACAGTAAGGTCTGCTATATACATATATATATATATATATATATATACATATATACTGAGGTTATATATCTTTTTAGACTGAGCAATGCCACTGGGACATTCATTTCAGAACTCTCATTCCACTCTGTATATAACGCTATATACCCCCAACATGTAAACTCTCTTCATTGTTGGTATAGCTGAGTATAAGCCTTCAGTCCCACATCGATTAGTTACTTTATAGGCTGATTGCAGCATCTGATTGTTGCCGCTTCTCTCTGCATTAGCTGCCATTAATAAACCTCGTTAATTTCGATCTCCTAACCGCTGACGTCACGGCGGTTGAGCTTTGTACAGTCAGGGCCGGACGCCGGCATTTGTTTCCCCACAAATCCCATTTCCTTCCATCTGGATAAATGATTCTATTTGCATAAACTTTTACAACTGATGAAAAATAAATGCGTCTCGCCGAGCGCTCCGTCCAATCATCAGAGCCTCCACGTCTAGAAGTGATTGCAGCGCTGGCCCCTCACTTCTAGAGGCTGAAGCGCTGCAATGTGCCAGGGTCTGCATCGACGGATCTGGGAACGCCATATGAATAGTCATGGCCGTGAAGTGATTTTACAGACATTTCCATCGCACATTTTCCTTTAGGCATCTTGTACATGAAAATTACCATCCACCAACTGTTCAGCAAACGTTCCCAGTGTGATTGCTCTACCTGATTCTCCGTCCGGCGTGCCAGCAAACACGTTACTCTGCAATCTGCACTTCTGCGCTGACACCGTTTTATGTTTCACTTTATTCCTGCCATCCCCGATCCCATAGGATGGTTTAAAGGGATCGTACCGGAATTACAGCAACTTTTATCACCTTTTTATAGGGTAGTTGACAAAAGTCTGATCGGTGGGGGTCTTAGCGATGCGACTCCCACCGAACCCAAGAATAGGGGTCTTGTGTCCCCCGTTTTACTCGCAGAGGGCTTGTTGCACCCCTCTCAGGAGATGGAATGGAGTGATGGCCATGCATGTGCGGTTCCGCTACATTCATTTACAATGGGACTGGGGGTGATTAGCGCTCGACTATCTCTGTCAGTCCCACTGAAATGAATGGCGTGGCGACCGTGCACGGTCGGCCATCGCTCTATTCTGTCACTGCATATAGGAGAAGCGTTCCTGCAGTGATGAGCAGAGGGGACGTAGATCCCCCGTTCTAGGGACTGATGGGGTTTCAGTGGTGAGACCCCCACTGATCAGAATTTTATCACCTATCCTATTGATTGGTGACACAAGGTAATTGTAGTACAACCCCTTTAACGGTCACATTAAAATTGGAAAAACCCTCCGAAAATGTCACTCTTTTATTGTAGATTTTGAATTTTTGGCTCATGTAATATATTTGACACAGAACTCGCCTTACGTGCATTTTTAACCCCTTAGTGACATAACTAATTTTAGCCTTACCACCCAGTAAATCAATACCCCTTTTGTAGTCCAGTGGTCATAACTTTTTAATTTTTTTTAATCAATGTAGCTTTATGACACCTTGTATTTTGTAAGATAAGTTGAAGATTTTATAAAAATCAAGGATAGGCCATCAAAAGTGGATTGGCAGATCATCTCCCGGGACCCCTGCCAATCAGCTGTTCACCAGGACTATGTGTCTGTGCACTAAGCTGATTTCTGCAGGTAGCAGACAGCTCTGTTCTCACAGCAGTGGCCTGGCTTGGTATTGCAGGCAAAGTTCCCATTGAAATTAATACGTGTAATACCAAGCCTGACCCCTGCAGTGAGAACAGAGCTGTCTGCTCCCTACAGAAATTTGCTCTGTGCATGAGCATACGGTCCCAGCAAACAGCTGACCAGCAGAGATCCCGTATGGAAGACCCTAATAAGGGTAGGCCATCAGTAATTTGCAACTGGACAGCCTGTTTAAGGATTGTATGACATAGGCTTATGGTATTACATCTACACAGCAGTCTACAGATGTGCTTTTATGTTGTTGTGCCGCTGCACAACTTATGGAGGAACTGATTTTCTTCTTGTGTTCTCTGTTTAATGAGTGGATCCCTCTACACTTTGGAGCGCCCATTGGGTTAATTTACTGAGAAGTCAAGAAAATGGTAGAGAGCGCCACAGGTAAATAAAGTCCACACTTTCTGGGATATGCGGATGCCGTATGGCTTGAGAAAGGTGCCTTGCTTTGCACCGAAACGCGTTGCCTGATTAAAAGTTTCGTCTTATCAAAATATTCTGATCAATACTATGTACCTTGGAGCATAGTTCTATACCCTGTGGAGGACACTCTGAGGAGGGGGCATCTGTGCATCATACCCCCCTCCTTCCAAGTAAGTGTTATACCAAACTATTACTTACATGTGAATCTGTCCTCAGTTCACTCCTATTTGAGTGCAGATTTTTTTCTGACGTTCCATTGGGTTAATTTGTTACAGATCTCCTATGTAATAGACTCTATTAAAGTCACGGAAAGTTATAACATATCTGCTGTACAATAGACTGTACTGAAATACGCACAGGTAGTTGTATCTGCCACATAATACATAATGACCCCTTCTGAAGTATCACACAAGGTTATCTGCTTTATAACAGATTGTACTGATGGAGCTACAGAATGTTTTATCCGCTACATAATAAACTCTATTTAAGTTATTAGGGGCTACCCTAAAGGGTTAAACTGCTGCTATGGTGATGGGCAGTAAGTAAAAATCACTTTGTGCAACAACATTAACCCTTTCCAATCCACTGTCTGACCTCTGAAGACATTATGATTTAAGGCTGTACAGCTCCGATGTTGAAAGACGTCCCTTGGGGTTCTCTTACTCTATATTGCCAGCCTCTCTGCTGTCAGAGCCTATCCAACGTGTCACCTCATGCAGTACTGGCTTTAGTCAGCATATAGTGCTGTTTAACGGCAGAAAAAGAGTAAGCCCCCTAGGAAAACCAAGATACAAATTGGATTGGAAAGGGTTAATGCCAATTTTGGCACAGCAGAACTGAGCATGCTCACTGAGAACTTTCTGGTGGCTGGAGCCCTGGCTATATAAAGAGTGCAAGGACCAGAGGCGTAACTTGAAGCTCCTGGGCCCCAATGCAAAACCTGTAAAAGGGCCCCCAACTACAACGCTTTATTCATAGTACTGGGCTGCCTATATGGGGAGGTGAGACCTTATGGGCCCCCTACGGCTCCTGGGCCCGGATGCAACGGCAACCCCTGCATCCCCTATAGTTACGCCCATGGCAGGGACTATGGGGAAGACAGTTCATTGAACTGCCTAAAAGAAAAACTAACCAATCACAACACAGCTTTCATTTTGTATTCTGCTCTGGTAAAATGAAAGCTGAGCTCTAATTGGTCCCATAAAACAGTTTCATAAATCTGCCCCTATGTTTGTGAGCTGAGGTGCTACTGGAGAGCTGTCAAGAGAGATGCAATAATCTGCAGAGGAGCAGTAGCAGAGTCCAGAGGACATCAGGCACAGGGCTTTAAAAACCGGCAACGCCTGCTACCTGGAACCAGTTGAGGGAGAGTGGCCATGCTGCAAGCCCCAACCTAGTGGAAGTACACGGACTACAACAATGATCTAAGAGAGCTGTGGTAGAGTTGTGCTGCTGACCTTGGACAAGCCTTAGTCAGTAGTAGTGTTGATTCCCACACAACGAATTGTAAGTGAGGCCGGCCTTATTTCAGTCATTGGATGTGCACATCCTTAGGGACAAACTAGGTTAAACTACAGGCCTCTTATATAGGAAGCACCACATTAAGGAACTTGGACTATTTAACTAATTGCCGTTGCTTCTAGTTACGGACTGAGGTCGTGATGCAAGCCAACATGATAGAAAACCAGTGATTGGAGATTGCACACTGTATTTGTAATAGACCTCATTGATATTAGGATTGTGTTAACCCTTTAAAGACGAACAGTGTGTTATGTTACATGATTTATCTGTTCTACAGGACTAATCTTTGTACAGCATTGTTGATACGGTGTTTCTGGCACTATTCTGTTTTGTGCATACTATATTATTAATGCTAGGATGTAGTCAGCCGGAGCTGCTGCCAGGTTATTTAATGGTAAAAGTTCAATTGCTTAATCCTCATAATTCCACAAAACCCCTGCTTTCAATGGCGCTGCAGCAGCGCCGACCTCATTGAAAGCAATGGATAGCATGCTGGACCAACATATTCTCTTTATG
Organism: Eleutherodactylus coqui; assembly: GCF_035609145.1. Lineage (NCBI taxonomy): Eukaryota > Metazoa > Chordata > Amphibia > Anura > Eleutherodactylidae > Eleutherodactylus > Eleutherodactylus coqui. The sequence continues at coordinate 296,453,268 of NC_089839.1, forward strand.
ATTTCAATGGGGCTAGTACTGCTGCCGCCGGCCCCATTGAAAACACTGAGCGATATCGCAGCGTTTTCTTGCGCTGCGAGGCGGGTGTTTTCACTCGCTCTTGCAGCCCAAGGAAAGAAAAACGCCAGTGGGTGTGAGCCCTAATAGTGACCTCATTAGTAGCCCCATTAGTAATAGTGTACCCCATAGTGGTACCAGTATTATTATTAACCCCATAGTAGACCTAGTATTAATAGTGTCCCGTATAGTTGCCACAGTTGTAATAGTGTCCCACATAGTGGCCTCAGTAGTGCTAGTGTCCCTGGACCACCGGTCGGGCAGCAACCCAGCAGTCATTTAAACTCACCTAGTGCGCAGCTGCCCTCTGGGTGCTGCTGAGTCTGTGACCCCTGACCTCTCCCCCCAGCATCTGCATATGCTTCTCAGTGCAGATGCTGGGGTTGAATTCAGGGGTCACAGACTCTGCAGCAGGGGCAGCTGGAAGGGAGCTGCAGAGTCGGGACTCCCAGCTGGATGGAAGTTATATCTACTATATAGTCACAGGAAGTTATATCTGCTATATAATGTAATGTACAGAAGTATACACAGAAAGTTATATCTGCTATATAATATAATGTACAGAAGTAGTCACAGGAAGTTATATCTACTATATAATGTAATGTACAGAAGTAGTCACAGGAAGTTATATCTGCTATATAATGTACAGAAGCAGTCAAAGGAAGTTATATCTGCTATATATTGTAATGTACAAAAGTAGTCAAAGGAAGTTTTATCTGCCATATAATAAAATGTACAGAAGTAGTCAAAAGAAATTGTATCTGCTATATATTGTAATGTACAGAAGTAGTTACAGGAAGTTGTATCTGCTTTATATTGTAATGTACAGAAGTAGTTACTGGAGGTTGTATCTGCTATATATTGTAATATACAGAAGTAGTCACAGGAAGTTGTATCTGCTATATATTGTAATGCACAGAAGTAGTCACAGGAAGTTGTATCTGCTATATATTGTAATGCACAGAAGTAATCACAGGACATTGTATCTGCTATATATTGTAATATACAGAAGTAGTCACAGGACATTGTATCTGCAACTATACATAAGATAAGAGCTGCCAACAGTGCACTTTGGATGAATCTCTTTCCTTGGATCACAAAGTCAAGTTTCTCTCCCTCCACCTGCCCTGCAGCACACAGTCCCCAGAGAATGGATAGGACTATAGTCAGCGACTGCTGAACTGTCTTCTAGAATCTAGAATCCCTTCTGTATGAATATTGAATGAGACTGACGGTATTATAAAACACTGCATGTTGGAGCATGGCTCCTTTAATTAGAGGCACAGTAAAGCGATCACGTCCCTGTTAAGTACTTGTCACATCACTGCTTTTAATAATTTCATCATATCAGCTTGGATAAACTCCACTCGGCGCACTGATATTATTTCACCGTCGTCAGAGGAGGTTAAACAGAATAAAAAATACACGAACCCGTCCGGAATACCAATAGGTAGAAGGATTCATTGTAGATGTCAATATAATGCCGCCCACCGGGCATCCGACTGCTACAAGAACGCTCGAGTCTCCGGTCACAGAATGACCAAACGACAAGCTCTAGTTCTGAGAAGACAAACAGAACTTCTGACACGTCTCAGACTCTTTCTTCATCACACGGAGGTTGTCAGCGGTTACATTCATCAGCAACAGTTCTACATAGCAGACAAACAGGAAGGCCGAATGCAGACGGCCGGGTCAGATTCCCACTACGAGATTCTTGCACGGGGATGTGACCCTGTGCTTACCTGTCCGGCGTCTTCGCTCTGCTCTGAGGATGTGCTGACTGGCGCACAGCCGCACATGCGCAGTGAAATAGCACATGCCGCGATATTGTTATCGTCCGAGTTTTCAGCTATTAGAATCGAGGCTGTCTGCATAGGATTGAATAAACCAACACAATGCTATGGCAGCGTGCAATAGTGGGATTTCCGCGTGAAATCTCGTCGCAGAATTTCGACCCGTGTGCAGTATTATAGTAGTTATATTCTTGTACATAGGGGGCAGTATTATAGTAGTTATATTCTTGTACATAGGGGGCAGTATTATAGTAGTTATATTCTTGTACATAGGGGGCAGTATTATAGTAGTTATATTCTTGTACATAGGGGGCAGTATTACAGTAGTTATATTCTTGTACATAGAGGGCAGTATTATAGTAATTATATTCTTGTACATAGGGACCAGTATTATAGTAGTTATATTCTTGTACATAGGGGGCAGTATTATAGTAGTTATAGTCTTGGACATAGGGGGCAGTATTATAGTAGTTATATTCTAGCACATAGGGGGCAGTATCATAGTAGTTATATTCTTGTACATAGGAGGCATTATTATAGTAGTTATATTCTTGTACATAGGGAGCAGTATTATAGTAGTTATATTCTTGTACATAGGGGGCAGTATTATAGTAGTTATATTCTTGTACATAGGAGGCATTATTATAATAGTTATTTCTTTGTACATAGGGGGCAGTATTATAGTAGTTATATTCTTGTACATAGACGACAGTATTATACTAATTATATTCCTGTACATAGGGGCAGTATTATAGTAGTTATATTCTTGTACATAGGGGGCAGTATTATAGTAGTTATATTCTTGTACATAGGGCGCAGTATTATATTAGTTATATTCTTGTACATAGGGGGCAGTATTATAGTAGTTATATTCTTGTACATAGGGGGTAGTATTATAGTAGTTATATTCTTGTACATAGGAGGCAGTATTATAGTAGTTATATTCTTGTACATAGGAGGCAGTATTATAGTAGTTATATTCTTGTACATAGGGGGCAGTATTATAGTAGTTATATTCTTGTACATAGGGGGCAGTATTACAGTAGTTATATTCTTGTACATAGAGGGCAGTATTATAGTAATTATATTCTTGTACATAGGGGGCAGTATTATAGTAGTTATATTCTTGTACATAGGGGCAGTATTATAGTAGTTATAGTCTTGGACATAGGGGGCAGTATTATAGTAGTTATATTCTTGTACATAGGGAGCAGTATTATAGTAGTTATATTCTTGTACATAGGGGGCAGTATTATAGTAGTTATAGTCTTGGACATAGGGGGCAGTATTATAGTAGTTATATTCTAGCACATAGGGGGCAGTATCATAGTAGTTATATTCTTGTACATAGGAGGCATTATTATAGTAGTTATATTCTTGTACATAGGGAGCAGTATTATAGTAGTTATATTCTTGTACATAGGGGGCAGTATTATAGTAGTTATATTCTTGTACATAGGAGGCATTATTATAATAGTTATTTCTTTGTACATAGGGGGCAGTATTATAGTAGTTATATTCTTGTACATAGACGACAGTATTATACTAATTATATTCCTGTACATAGGGGCAGTATTATAGTAGTTATATTCTTGTACATAGGGGGCAGTATTAAAGTAGTTATATTCTTGTACATAGCGAGCAGTATTATAGTAGTTATATTCTTGTACATAGGAGGCAGTATTATAGTAGTTATATTCTTGTACATAGGGGGCAGTATTATAGTAGTTATATTCTTGTACACAGGGGGCAGTATTATAGTAGTTATATTCTTGTACATAGGGGGCAGTATTATAGTAGTTATATTCTTGTACATAGGAGGCAGTATTATAGTAGTTATATTCTTGTACATAGGGGGCAGTATTATAGTAGTTATATTCTTGTACACAGGGGGCAGTATTATAGTAGTTATATTCTTGTATATAGAGGACAGTATTATAGTAGTTATATTCTTGTACATAGGGGGCAGTATTATAGTAGTTATATTCTTGCATATATGGGCAGTTTTATAGTAGTTATATTCTTGTACATAGGTGGCAGTATTATACTAGTTATATTCTTGTACATAGGGGGCACTATTATAGTTGTTATATTCTTGTACATAGGGGGAGTATTATAGTAGTCATATTCTTGCACATAGGGGGCAGTATTATAGTAGTTATATTCTTGTACATAGGGGGCAGTATTATAGTAGTTATATTCTTGTACATAGGGGGGCAGTATTATAGTAGTTATATCCTTCTACATAGGGGGCAGTATTATAGTAGTTATATTCTTGTACATAGGAGCAGTATTATAGTAGTTATGTTCTTGTACATAGGAGCAGTATTATAGTAGTTATATACTTGTACATAGGGGGCAGTATTATAGTAGTTATATACTTGTACATAGGGGGCAGTATTATAGTAGTTATATTCTTGTACATAGGAGGCAGTATTATAGTAGTTATATACTTGTACATAGGGGGCAGTATTATAGTAGTTATATTCTTGTACATATGGGGCAGTATTATTGTAGTTATATTCTTGTACATAGGAGCAGTATTATAGTAGTTATGTTCTTGTACATAGTGGGCAGTATTATAGTAGTTATATTCTTGTACATAGGGGTCAGTATTATAGTAGTTATATTCTTGTACATGGGCGCAGTATTATGGTAGTTATATTCTTGTACATAGGTGTCAGTATTATAGTAGTTATATTCTTGTATATAGGAGCAGTATTATAGTAGTTATATTCTTGTATATAGGGGCAGTATTATAGTAGTTATATACTTGTACATAGGGGGCAGTATTATAGTAGTTATATTCCTGTACATAGGGGGCAGTATTATGGTAGTTATATTCTTGTACATAGGAGCAGTATTATAGTAGTTATGTTCTTGTACATAGGAGCAGTATTATAGTAGTTATATTCTTGTACATAGGGGGAAGTATTATAGTAGTTATATTCTTGTACACAGAGGCAATATTATAGTAGTTATACTCTTGTACATAGGGGGCAGTATTATAGTAGTTATATTCTTGTATAAAGAGCAGTATTATAGTAGTTATATTCATGTACATAGGGGGCAGTATTATAGTAGTTATATTCTTGTACATAGGGGTCAGTATTATAGTAGTTATATTCTTGTACATAGGGGTCAGTATTATAGTAGTTATATTCTTGTACATAGGGGGCAGTATTATGGTAGTTATATTCTTGTACATAGGGGCAGTATTATTCTCAGAGCAGTTGCCTCTTCCAAACTCTTTTTGGCAGCTCTAAAAATATATTTGTCATCGGCCAGTGACATTATGCAAAGGTGTCAGGCTTCATATATCCTGAATTTCTGGTCTCAGGATATGCACGCAGTGGATATCATTTTCAGTTCATTACAGATACTACTAAATATCTTTTATTTGCAGCTCTGTGACAAGTAAAAGGTGGAATTAAGGCATCAAAGGAGCAAAGTCAAATAGAAGCCATGTGAACATTTTCAGGCTCAGCCCCAGTATTCTGCCACC